>NW_026562461.1:1042500-1080000 GCF_027474105.1 Poeciliopsis prolifica | reverse complement strand
TAGCAATGTAAGTATTTATAATAATAATAATTATATATTTTATTTAAAATCTACTTTAAGGGCAAATGAGGTCACCTCACAAAAATAAAAACAATATATTTTAAAGGAAAAAAATCCACATGAAATAAAGAGTTTGTGCAAATTGTCTGTTTGAACATCAGAGCGATTAGCTGGGATTCAGCCAGCGAGTCAGAGAACCCTGACACACCACCCTGACACACCACCCTGACTCACCACCCTGACACACCACCCTGACTCACCACCCTGACTCACCACCCTGACACACCACCCTGACACACCACCCTGACACACCACCCTGACTCACCACCCTGACTCACCACCCTGACTCACCACCCTGACACACCACCCTGACACACCACCCTGACTCACCACCCTGACTCACCACCCTGACACACCACCCTGACACACCACCCTGACTCACCACCCTGACACCACCCTGACACACCACCCTGACTCACCACCCTGACTCACCACCCTGACTCACCACCTGACACACCACCCTGACACACCACCCTGACACACCACACCACCCTGACACACCACCCTGACTCACCACCCTGACACACCACCCTGACACCACCCTGACTCACCACCCTGACTCACCACCCTGACTCACCACCCTGACACACCACCCTGACACACCACCCTGACACACCACCCTGACTCACCACCCTGACACACCACCCTGACACACCACCCAGACACCACCCTGACACACCACCCTGACTCACCACCCTGACTCACCACCCTGACACACCACCCTGACACACCACCCTGACACACCACCCTGACTCACCACCTGACACACCACCCTGACACCACCCTGACTCACCACCCTGACACACCACCCTGACACACCACCCTGACTCACCACCCTGACACACCACCCTGACACACCACCCTGACTCACCACCCTGACACACCACCCTGACACGCCACCCTGACACACCACCCTGACTCACCACCCTGACACACCACCCTGACACGCCACCCTGACACACCACCCTGACACGCACCCTGACACACCACCCTGACTCACCACCCTGACACACCACCCTGACACGCCACCCTGACACGCCACCTGACACACCACCCTGACTCACCACCCTGACACACCACCCTGACACGCCACCCTGACACGCCACCCTGACACACCACCCTGACTCACCACCCTGACACACCACCCTGACACGCCACCCTGACACACCACCCTGACACACCACCCTGACACACCACCCTGACTCACCACCCTGACACACCACCCTGACACGCCACCCTGACACACCACCCTGACACACCACCCTGACACGCCACCCTGACATGCCACCCTGACACACCACCCTGACACACCACCCTGACACAACACCCTGACACGCCAGACTGAAACACGCCACCCTGACACGCCACCCTGACTCACCACCCTGACTCACGACCCTGACACACCACCCTGACACACCACCCTGACTCACCACCCTGACACACCACCCTGACACACCACCCTGACACACCACCCTGACTCACCACCCTGACACGCCACCCTGACACACCACCATGACACGCCACCCTGACTCACGACCCTGACACACCACCCTGACACACCACCCTGACTCACCACCCTGACACACCACCCTGACACGCCACCCTGACACGCCACCCTGACACACCACCCTGACTCACCACCCTGACACACCACCCTGACACGCCACCCTGACACACCACCCTGACACACCACCCTGACACGCCACCCTGACACACCACCCTGACACGCCACCCTGACACGCCACCCTGACACGCCACCCTGACACACCACCCTGACACGCCACCCTGACACACCACCCTGACACGCCACCCTGACACACCACCCTGACTCACCACCCTGACACACCACCCTGACACGCCACCCTGACACGCCACCCTGACACACCACCCTGACTCACCACCCTGACACACCACCCTGACACGCCACCCTGACACGCCACCCTGACACACCACCCTGACTCACCACCCTGACACACCACCCTGACACGCCACCCTGACACACCACCCTGACACACCACCCTGACACACCACCCTGACTCACCACCCTGACACACCACCCTGACACGCCACCCTGACACACCACCCTGACACACCACCCTGACACGCCACCCTGACACGCCACCCTGACACACCACCCTGACACACCACCCTGACACAACACCCTGACATGCCAGACTGAAACACGCCACCCTGACACGCCACCCTGACTCACGACCCTGACACACCACCCTGACACACCACCCTGACTCACCACCCTGACACACCACCCTGACACGCCACCCTGACACGCCACCCTGACACACCACCCTGACTCACCACCCTGACACACCACCCTGACACGCCACCCTGACACACCACCCTGACACACCACCCTGACACCACCCTGACTCACCACCCTGACACACCACCCTGACACGCCACCCTGACACACCACCCTGACACACCACCCTGACACGCCACCCTGACACGCCACCCTGACACACCACCCTGACACACCACCCTGACACAACACCCTGACATGCCAGACTGAAACACGCCACCCTGACACGCCACCCTGACTCACGACCCTGACACACCACCCTGACACACCACCCTGACTCACCACCCTGACACACCACCCTGACACACCACCCTGACACACCACCCTGACTCACCACCCTGACACGCCACCCTGACACACCACCCTGACACGCCACCCTGACTCACGACCCTGACACACCACCCTGACACACCACCCTGACTCACCACCCTGACACACCACCCTGACACGCCACCCTGACACGCCACCCTGACACACCACCCTGACTCACCACCCTGACACACCACCCTGACACGCCACCCTGACACACCACCCTGACACACCACCCTGACACGCCACCCTGACACACCACCCTGACACGCCACCCTGACACGCCACCCTGACACGCCACCCTGACACACCACCCTGACTCACCACCCTGACTCACGACCCTGACACACCACCCTGACACACCACCCTGACTCACCACCCTGACACACCACCCTGACACACCACCCTGACTCACCACCCTGACACACCACCCTGACACGCCACCCTGACACACCACCCTGACTCACCACCCTGACACACCACCCTGACACGCCACCCTGACACACCAACCTGACACGCCACCCTGACACACCACCCTGACTCACCACCCTGACACACCACCCTGACACGCCACCCTGACACGCCACCCTGACACACCACCCTGACTCACCACCCTGACACACCACCCTGACACGCCACCCTGACACGCCACCCTGACACCACCCTGACTCACCACCCTGACACACCACCCTGAAAGCCACCCTGACACGCCACCCTGACACACCACCCTGACTCACCACCCTGACACACCACCCTGACACGCCACCCTGACACGCCACCCTGACACACCACCCTGACACACCACCCTGACACACCACCTGACTCACCACCCTGACACACCACCCTGACACGCCACCCTGACACACCACCCTGACACACCACCCTGACACGCCACCCTGACACGCCACCCTGACACACCACCCTGACACACCACCCTGACACAACACCCTGACATGCCAGACTGAAACACGCCACCCTGACACGCCACCCTGACTCACGACCCTGACACACCACCCTGACACACCACCCTGACTCACCACCCTGACACACCACCCTGACACACCACCCTGACACACCACCCTGACTCACCACCCTGACACGCCACCCTGACACACCACCCTGACACGCCACCCTGACTCACGACCCTGACACACCACCCTGACTCACCACCCTGACACACCACCCTGACACGCCACCCTGACACACCACCCTGACTCACCACCCTGACACACCACCCTGACACACCACCCTGACACGCCACCCTGACACACCACCCTGACACACCACCCTGACACGCCACCCTGACACACCACCCTGACTCACCACCCTGACACACCACCCTGACTCACCACCCTGACACACCACCCTGACACGCCACCCTGACACACCACCCTGACTCACCACCCTGACACACCACCCTGACACACCACCCTGACTCACGACCCTGACACACCACCCTGACACCACCCTGACACACCACCCTGACTCACCACCCTGACACGCCACCCTGACACACCACCCTGACTCACGACCCTGACACACCACCCTGACACCACCCTGACACACCACCCTAACTCACCACCCTGACACACCACCCTGACACACCACCCTAACTCACCACCCTGACTCACGACCCTGACACACCACCCTGACACACCACCCTGACTCACCACCCTGACACACCACCCTGACACGCCACCCTGACACGCCACCCTGACACACCACCCTGACACACCACCCTAACTCACCACCCTGACTGACGACCCTGACACGCCACCCTGACACGCCACCCTGACACAACACCCTGACACGCCACCCTGACACACCACCCTGACACACCACCCTGACACAACACCCTGACACACCACCCTGACACAACACCCTGACACGCCACCCTGACACACCACCCTGACTCACGACCCTGACACACCACCCTGACACACCACCCTGACTCACCACCCTGACTCACGACCCTGACATGCCACCCTGACACGCCACCCTGACACACCACCCTAACTCACCACCCTGACACACCACCCTGACACACCACCCTAACTCACCACCCTGACTCACGACCCTGACACACCACCCTGACACACCACCCTTACTCACCACCCTGACACACCACCCTGACACGCCACCCTGACACGCCACCCTGACACACCACCCTGACACACCACCCTCACTCACCACCCTGACTGACGACCCTGACACGCCACCCTGACACGCCCAGAACAGAAGGCATTTTAATTTAAATGTCTATGACTGAAAATGACAGGAGAAATAAACATTTTGGCCGTTTTACCTCAGTCTGTGTTTTTCAGTATTTTGTGTTTGGCAAGTTACTGAATACTGTTGCCCTGATGTCGAAGTTAAACTACTGTATTGAGAGTAATACTGCAGAGTCCTATTTTACTAACTGTTTTTGACCCATACTCAAATGTATTTTGACCAATAAAATATATCAGAATCTGGTAGCAAGCTTGTGTGTCCTACCAGAGTATTTAGGTTGCTAGTTTTTTGATTGTTTTTTTATCAGTTAATCTAACAAATGATAAAGTGAGAGTACAGTCCTGAAATCATATTTTTTCCTGATTAAAGACTCAAGTCATAAGTCACCAGGGATGGTATGGTTACTTTGAGAAATTAACTTGATTACTCAATGAAAAATCCATTCATAAGCTAGAAACTGTGCATCTCTCTTTTCCCCGCATGTTTGTGTGGCTGATGTTTCACCTTGTGACGTAGCTCCCCAAGAAAAAAAGACGAAAGTAACAATATATGTTTTTACTAAAAAAAACATAGACAAATAGTGTACCACACAGGGACATAGATATGTAACTTTAATGTGTTAGATTACTCATTACTGAAATAAGAGGTGAGATTAGAGCAGTGCTTCTCAAATAGTGGGGCGGGCCCCCTTTGGGGGGCGCGGTGCGATACCTGGGGGGGCGTGTGATCCTGGGGAACAGGCTTTTTTTTGGCCGTACTAGTATAAAGTGTAATTGCGCACAGTAGGCGGCAGTGGCGCTCTCATTGTTACTTCTGTCACGTTTGCGACAGTGCAACATTTCATGACTTACAAGACAACAGGTTTGCCTTGGTTAGCAGTGTTAAGTCAACAAAAAGCTCCGACTGCGTTCTGTCTATGGCCTCCGTTATTCAACAACCCCAACATGAAAAAGGTTTTCACAGGGATGAAAAGAAAAGCGGAGAGAGACAAAGATAATGAGACAACAGAAAGTCAACCGAAAGCTAAGAAGAGGAAATACGACGAAGCGTATTTAGCGCTTGGCTTCACTGTGACTACAGTTGGAGAAGAGGAAAGACCGGTGTGTTTGCTGTGTCTAAAAATGCTCGCAGCGGACAGCATGAAGCCAAAATAAATTAGCGCATCACTTAAATACATTACATCCCAATCACGCCGATAAGCCGCTAGAGTTTTTTCAGCGAAAAAAATGTTAATAAGGAAAAAATGTTATGCAGAGATGGATAGATAGTTGCGCCGCGAATAGTTTTCTTCTTGCTAAAAGGGGGCGTAACGGAAAATAATTGAGAAGCACTGGATTAGAGTAATGTGTTGTTTATGACATTTCTGCTCAAGCTTTTTATGACTCTGCCAGGGTTCTGATATGTGTCCCCTCCAACCATAAACCTACTCCTACCCCCTTTGGTTCCATGAAGTTGAAGTCTACAGAGGTCTGGGAGAACAACACTTGTGAGCTCAGTTTTTGACAAAGTGGATCAGAGAGTTCCAACTATGGAGGGACCATACCTTCTGCCTTGCCTGGCCTTCTTATGCAATTCTGCTCAGTTCTAATCTCACTTCAGTGCTCTGTCTGGGCTTTCTCCAATAATATAGATTTCTCTAGTAGAATTTCTACAGGCTAATCAGTGAACAAAACAAAAAGTTGTAAACGATGTCAATGACTTTCTGTGTTGTAGTGTTAGCAATGGCAGCAGAGGAAGTGAAGGTAATTTTACGTGTAGCTTTCAGTGGCTGGAACCAGCCTCTAAGTTTGAACACATAGATCTCATTTGGTAGAATGCTCTCTCCAAGTAAAGAGTTCATTTTTGCTGCAAGCAAGAGAGTTACAGTAATTTTACATTTTCAGAAATTATGGTACAGCAGAGTGCAAGACGGACAGACAATTAGTAGATATAACACAGGTGTTATATCTATTCTTTTACTTTATATACTACTGAATTTATCAAACCCACAGGGATCTAATGAACATTTTATATATGCAGTGCCCTCAACCACCGCTATAGATAGGATCCTAGAAATATATCTGGAATCTGAGTCATGACAAAAAGATATTTTAACAATGTCCTCTGGGTTCTCCTTACTGTTGGCGCTTTATTCCCTAGGTCACATCCTCCAGCGATGCTGAAGCCTAACCCTGAACCCACGTCTTTGTGCAGAATCACAACATGGACGTCCTGGAAGTATGAAGCACAATTATTTAGTTATTCTTTTCTTTCATTTAAAAGTTTAATTTACATTTGATTCTTCTTGAACATTTACTACATAAATGATTTAGCAGTAAGTTTTTTTAATGTGCAGACGTAGTTTAAGAAGTTTCTTAGAAATTTAAAACTAGACCTGTTTTGCCCAAGGAAAACAGGTCTAGGAACTCAGAGCTCTTTGATTACCAGTCTCATATTTTTTCTACTTGAGCTGCCTGACTTTGCACAGAAATACATATATTTTTGTGGTTATATGTATGAGAAGAAGCGACATAGCCAATGTCGCTCCTTCTCCATTCATTTTAATGGAACTTGTGTGATGAGGCAACAATCACTTGATTTCCTCCAGCGAAGCGACTGTCAAAATTTGTGCATGGTACATGTACACATGCACATGTGAACTGGAGATGAACACAAGAAAACAGAAAAATGTTCAACTTTTGTTGCTATTCAATGGCGACCCATGTTTTGGTTTCACCCCAGAAAAGTTTTGCTGTTCACTGTTATTCATTGATCCCTGCAATGACATCTTTTAAAATACAAATTAAACTTTGTTCACAATTTTCTTTGGCAACTGTCTTCTCTGTGTTCATCAAAACTTATAAGGATGCTTTGCATAACTTGGAAAAGAGCATTTTAGGGAGATAAACTGAACTTTGTCTCACATTCAAATTCAGAAATACCTTACTGACCACAAAGGGTTATTAAATGTTGTAACTCATATTATTCAAGGTTCTTCAAAGATAAAAGTTTCATGCAGTCTTGATATTGCTTTCTGTGCTTTTCAGCCTAAGTTTTAAGAACTCACAAATTTATTAAAGATTATGTTGGGTTTTTTTTTTTTTTACCTTCAGTGTCTCTTCATCCATAGCTTCAACTTCCTCAATCATCTTCTGTATTCCCTGAGAACGAATAACTGAGATGACAGAATGAGCGAAGGTTTCTCGGTCAGAGGTCTGCCTCCCTTGCTCAATGGTGCTTTCTGTCAGAGAGGCTAGCCTGTTATAAAGATTAAATACAAACATGAGTATGATGGTGATGACACACTGCTGAACATTTTCTGCATCTGTAAGGAAACCCAAACTCATTTTAGCAATCTCACCTGACAGAGAAACCTTTATTTTTGCAGTCTTTACCCAGCTCAAACTCTTGGGGATTATCAACATCTTGAAATGGAGTCTCCTGAAAATTTTGGGATTGAAGGTTGCCATAGTCAGAAGAAGGAAGGGACCGTAATATTGCTTGTGAAACCTAGAAAATAGACACAATTAAAATATTAATATTTTAATACTGCAAGCATCATTGGGTGGCTCTCACTGAGCTGCAAGGGCTTCCCCATCATCGCCCACCATCCAAATCCCATTGCCCATCATCATCAGTGCCCTCACACCATTCCCAAATGTATCGACTATCTGGCACATTCAGTAAATCTGTCAAATTGCCTTCATTTCATATCAGTACAAGTTCAGTGACAAGTTGGTCAAGATCGGACCTTCCAGACAGGAGTTATTTTTACTTTCTGTTTCTTGGCAAAGGATTGGCAATGACTTCCTTTAGGTTTGGAACATGTCATGTGGTGTTTAATGGTTAGAGGATACAGTTTTAATCTTACATCATGATGGGAGGAATCACCAAATAATTATGTTTCTTCTCTAAATGGTTGAGTGATGTCATCAACCTACCACACCAATGTGTTGTTGAGCAGTCCTTCCTGATGATGGACACAAAATCTAGAGCTGACTGGATGATGATATAGATGTAGGAAATATTCTAGGGGAGTGGAGTCAAATTCAAACGTAATCCAATTGGCCTTTTTAAAAGCTAAAAAGAAAAGTCTTTAATATCCAGTTTGGAGCAAATCAATCAATCAATCAATCAAATTTTATTTGTATAGAACATTTCAGCTACAAGGCATTTCAAAGTGCTTTACATCATAAACACAAAAACACAAAGACATGCAACATAGAATAAAATACCAAGTTTTTTTCTTTTTTTTTTTTTTTTTTTTCCTCCCCTTTTTCCACTTTCCCTCTTCTTTCCCTTTCTCCCCCCTTCCCTTTGTCACGGAATTTAAGCGCCTGTTACCGCCGGACTCCGCCGTCCGTTTAACCACGGGTATTCGCCGGGCCCCGTTGCCCACAACAGGAAAAAAAAAAGATTACATACATATCCACAAATTCAAATCTGTACATATTACATTTCAAATGAAACTCTAAACAGGTGCGTTTTTACTTGAGATTTAAAGGAAGTCAGAGTTTCTGCTGTTTTACAGTTTTCTGGAAGTTTGTTCCAAATCTTTGGTGCATAGATGCTGAACAGACCAGAACCAGAACCTGAGAGTCTGGAAGGTTGATACAACAACAGCAGATCTTTAATGTATTGTGGTGCTAAACCGTTCAGTGATTTATAAACTAACAACAGTATTTTAAAGTCTATTCTTTGAGCTACAGGGAGCCAGTGGAGGGACTTTAAAACTGCTGTTATGTCTCTATCTTCCTGGTTTTAGTGAGAACAGGAGCAGCAGCTTCTGGATCAGCTTTGATTGATTTGTTGGACAGGCCTGTGAAGACGCTGTTGCAATAATCAATGCGACTAAAGATAAACGCATGGATGAGTTTCTCTAGATCTGGCTGAGACATTAGTCCTCTAATCCTGGAGACGTTCTTCAAGTGATAGAAGGCCGACTTTGTAACTGTCTTTATGTGGCTCGCAAGGTTCAAGTCCGAGTCCATCACTACTCCCAGGCTTCGGGCCTAATCGTTAGTTTTTAGTTGTAATAACTGAAGCTGTGCATTGACTCTAGATCTATAGCTCTAGATCTATAGCTCTAGATCTATAGCTCTAGATCTATAGCTCTATATCGTTCCTCTTTAGGTCCAAAAATAATGACTTCAGTTTTGTTTCTGTTCAGCTGGAGAAAGTTTTGGCACATCCACACATTTATCTGTTCTAAACATTTATTCAGTGATTGGATGGGGTCAAAGGTCACCTGGTGACATCATAATGTAGAGCTGAGTATCATTTGCATAGTTATGGTTGCTAATATTTCCTGTTATAACCTGAGCTAGTGGGAGAATATAAATATTGAATAAGAGGAGTCCTAGGATTGAACCTTGGGGTACCCCACATGTGACCTTTAACCTCTTTGATGAGAAGTTTCCAATTGAAACAAATAAATCCCTGTTCTTTATGTAAGATTCAAACCAGTTCAGTTCTGGACCGGAGAGTCCAACCCAACTCTCCAGTCAATTCAGTTATATGTCAAAAGCTGCACTGAGGTCCAACAGAACCAGCACCGTGGTTCTCCCACAGTCCATATTTATATGAATATCATTGAATACTTTGACTAGGCCAGTCTCCGTGCTGTGGTGAACATAAAAACCAGATTGGAAAGAGTCAAAGCAGTTGGTCATCATGAGGAAACTAATTGTTCACACACGGCTTATTCAATAACTTTGCTGATGAATGGGAGGTTGGAGATCGGCCTGTGATTCTGCAGTAGTGATTTGTCCAGATTGTTCTTTTTTAGCAGTGGTTTGATCACTGCTGTTTTCAAAGCCTGGGGGAAAACGCCTGATATGAGTGATGAGTTACTATTTGGATCAGATCAGTAACAATAACAGGTAGGATTTCCTTAAAGAAATGTGTGGGAAGGACATCCAGACAGCAGGAGCTTGAACTTAATTGACTTGTAATTTCTTCTAGGGTTTTATAATGAAGTAGTTGAAATTGGGTCATTTTTCCTGTATTTGTTCTGTTTGGGTACAGCAATGGTTCTGGCTTTAGAGTCAATGTGCAGATTAATCCTCTGATTTGTTTTATTTTCTCTGAAAAGAAGCTGGAAAACTTGTTCCATCAGCATTAGATTGGATTCAGGTGGTAACGTCATAGGAGGGTTTGTGAGCCTGTCAACTGTTGCAAATAAAGCTCCAGCATTTCATGTTTTTGTTTATGACATCTGCAAGAAAGCCTCCCTTGCATGTTTTAGTGTTGAGTGATAGTTACATAGTCTTTCTTTATAGATGTCATTATGAACGTGAACTTGAGTTTTACTCCATTTTGGTTCTGCTTTGCGACAGAGTTCTCTTGCAGATCAAACTGTTTGTGCTTTTCTCCATGGAGATTTCTTCCTACCAGACACAACATTTACTTTAATTGGGCCAATAGAATCAATGATATATGAAACTTTAGACTGAAAATCATCTACCGACTTATCTACATCATTACAGCTTAAGGGTGAGGAGGAAGAGTAGATTTGATTAAATGTTTCTGCTGTTTTCTATGAAGGAACGTTTTGTGACAGTAGCTGTTTGTCCAAGTGGATTAAAGGATAAAGAACCTTCAAAGATAACAGCAAAGTGATCCGACAGGGCGATCAGTTACAGAGACATTGGAAATATTCACACCCTTACTGATAACCAGGTCCAGTGTGTGTCCTTGAGTGTGTGTTGCTTGTTTGACATGTTGTGTTAAACCAGTGCTTCTCAATTATTTTCCGTTACGCCCCCTTTTAGCAAGAAGAAAACTATTCGCGCCCCCCATTCCCCACCGTGACTATCCATCTCTGCATAACATTTTTTCCTTATTAACATTTCTTTCGCTGAAAAAACTCTGGCGGCTTATCTGCGTGATTGGGATGTAACGTATTTAAGTGACGCGCTAATTTATTTGGCTTCATGCTGTCCGCTGCGAGCATTTTTAGACAGCAAACACACCGGTCTTTCCTCTTCTCCAACTGTAGTCACAGTGAAGCCAAGCGCTAAATACGCTTCGTCGTATTTCCTCTTCTTAGCTTTCGGTTGACTTTCTGTTGTCTCATTATCTTTGTCTCTCTCCGCTTTTCTTTTCATCCCTGTGAAAACCTTTTTCATGTTGGGGTTGTTGAATAACGGAGGCCATAGACAGAACGCAGTCGGCTTTTTGTTGACTTAACACTGCTAACCAAGGCAAACCTGTTGTCTTGTAAGTCATGAAATGTTGCACTGTCGCAAACGTGACAGAAGTAACAATGAGAGCGCCACTGCCGCCTACTGTGCGCAATTACACTTTATACTAGTACGGCCAAAAAAAAGCCTGTTCCCCAGGATCACACGCCCCCCCAGGTATCGCACCGCGCCGCCCAAAGGGGGCCCGCCCCACTATTTGAGAAGCACTGTGTTAAACCAAAATTTTCTAAAATATTAAAAGCTTTTTTGCCCCTCTGTCTTGGGGTTTGTCCACATGAATGTTGAAATCACCAACAATTATTAAACAATCATAATCAATGCATATGAGAGATAGGAGATCATTCAAGTCAGTAAAGAAATTTTCCACATATGCTGGAGTTTTGTATAAAGTTAGTGTCAAAGTTCGTTGAAGCCTTTAACCTGAATTCCAAGATACTCAAAAGAGGTGAAATGACCGAAAGACATTTTACTACAGTTTATGGTATTTTTAAATATAGAAGCCACGCCTCCTTCTTTTTTATGTTTTCTGTTCTCACTTAACAAATTGTAGTCAGGAGGCGCTGATTCAATGAGTACAATTTGCTCATTATCGTCATTCAACCATGTTTCTGTCAGAAACATCAACATTATACTCAGTGATAAAATCATTAATTAATAGAGCTTTAGCACAAAGTGATCTGATATTTAAAAGAACTACTTTAAGTGGCTTGGAGGCCAAAAGATTTTCAGTCTGAGGTTCCTTTAGGCAGGGGATCACTCTGAGGTTTGAATTAGGACCGCTGTGTTTCATATTTCTGGTTTTGTAAATTTTCTTGTAGTGATCTGGACAGGTAATGTCCTGTTCTGCAGAACCCGGGCCAGACACATTCTGGATGGAGACGGGTGTATAGATAAATATCTGGTCCCCGGCCTCAGACCTCAGAAACACAGAGTGATGGATCCTCTGGAAAGTCAGGGGCAGGTTGCTTAAATGAAGTGAGGTCTGCTATGTGAGAGCTAAGGAGAGACGTACCGAGGTGAACCTGTTGATTCATTCCATCTGTAAATTTAAGAAACTCTGGTCCGGAAGACATTTCTTCATTGGTATCTATTGAATCCTGTGAATGATTGGAGGAGCAGAGAGGGAGGGGGAAGCAGTCGCTCCATCTCCAGTCGATTTATCAGCTTGTTTTAATATTATCCTCCTGATATGCGGCGGGCTCCATCCTAGTCAGACATCCGTGAGCCTGTTCTTCTGATGCGATGATCCTGTTGCTGTCCTTGTTGATAAAATAAAAAAGGTTTGCAGTGAGTAGCTTTATCACATGTTTATTAAGATTGCGTCCTCCTCTTCCAAAAAGGAGAAAGCGCTGCCAATAGATCCAGAGGTTATCATGAAGGTCACTGAGCTGGTAGAGCAGCTTTTAATCAGCCATTTGTTGATCGTGAGCAGACTGGAGTGTTTTTCGTCTCCCTATTGAGGTGATGGAATTGGACCACTGAGAAATAACTTCATTTTTAATTTTCCCATAGTGTTCAGAAGAATATTAAAGTCCTTTTTCAGAATCTCAGACTTTTGCTTTGCCAGATCGTTGGCTCCAACATGCACAACTAAAGTCTGAATATCTGGCTGATCGGTGGTTAGAGAGAGCAGTTTGTTGGTTAAATCAGATACAGTGTCACCAGGAAAATACATCACTCTTGTTTTCCTGGGATTGCAAACATCACTGATTCCCTTTACTGACTCATGTCCAACAATAAGCACTTTTGGGACGCCTTTTGTTTTCCTGGTGGTCGCTTTGTCCTTTGGAGCTTTGGGGGATGGATGTGTTGGTCTTGCCTCACTGTTGATGTTTGAAGGCAAAGTTTCACTCGAAACTTTGCCTCAGGCTGGAGTGTAGAAAATCTGTTTTTCAGTGGGATTCCCACAGAGTCAGAATGTTTTGAGGCTCTTGCTGGTTGCTTTGTCCCTGGGAGCGGGGTCAGCGGGGTCAGCAGGGTCGGTGGAGGCGTTTTGGTTGCAGCTGCTTGTTTGTCTTTCTTTGGTGGAGCAGGTGTTGAAGTTGAAGGTGGGTTTCGGCTCAGAGCCGGCCATGCTGATTCGTCCGTGTGCGGGGTTCTACCTGATAATCGTCTCATTGGATCCGCAGTGCCAGACTCCCGTTTCGGCTTGGCACCCAGAGCGTTCCAGGGTGAGCTGCTCGGTGCAGGGCGCACGACCTCTCCTCTCCGTTGATTTGAGGAAGAGTTGTTTCATTTCCACAGGCAGCGTTGATCTCAAAGTTCACCTCCAGCAGTTTAATCTTCATTTCTATAAACTGAAGTCGTTGTAAAATACTGCTCATGTCCTTGGGGTCAGTCGGAGGCATTTTGCCCTGGTTTAACTTGGAGGTAAAGAAAAGTAGGTAAAAATAAAAGTAAGAAAATCCCCCAGTCCTTATCCAGTTTGGAGCAAATGACGTATGTCAGATTTAGAGCAATCCATGTGCAAACAGTGAGAGATGGGAATGTTGCTACTCTTCCAGCCCCAGTCCAGCCATCACATATTGTGGAGAGAAGGATGCAGAATCACCGGATTCACAAGTTGAAATCTGTATGAGTCAGATTTCAACTTGTGCTTTGGTGCTGTATCTTTTGCTTTGAGCCAGTTCACGTCATGTTCCTCATTACCTTCATTCCTTCCACCTGTATTGCTCTCTGATTGTTTTCCTTCTGAAATGTCACCAGATTAGTTAACGCTTTTCACTAGTAGTTTTCCGGTACTCTCATCTCAACCTCATTGTTGTGACTTCGCTCTTGTTCTCTGGATTTGCGCCCTCGCCCTGCTCTTGTTGAATTGTGGTTGGTTACCTATCTTTATCTCGACCCAGGCCTGTTTTTCAGATTTCCCATTCAAGTCTACTGCCCTGGATACCTATTCTGCTCTCTGCCCCTTCGTGTGTGACCATAGCCTGTCTGACCAAAGATGTGGATTTGGATTTTGTGCTTTTGCCCATCACTGCTTCTCCTCCCCTGGTACTCCTTCCAGAGTCCTCCGTCAGTTGATCATTACAGTACTTGATTGGCAGACCAGGTTAGTGTATACTACACACACACCAACAGATTACTTTTGAAGTATTTCTCAAGTCACCAATCTCTCCCCATGCTCACCCCTGTGTCAAAACTGATTCGTCCAGGTACTTCTAGTGATTCATTACAATTTTGATAACTTTTAATCTAAAATGCATGAAGTCTGCAGTATGTAACTTACAAAAAATATATTTTTTAACAAATTTATGCGTCACCATGTTATGACAGTATGACATGAGACAGATTATCTGTAAAAATGATAGAATTTTTCCACCACATCTCACTGCTGCTACTGCCAACTGAAGAGAAATGGGGAGAGTGTGAGCAGGAAGTACACAAGAGTGATTGACAGTGTTCAGGCTCTCCTGACTCTGACTGGTTGTTTCTGACCGAGCAGTGTATTTATGCAGATGGTAGCTGACCCTAACCCATGTCCATAGGGAAAAGACACAGGAGTTTAGTTTTTTTCCAAAGATTATCTGTCTCGTGAACATTTTTTCATTAAAATTACATGTTCATACTTAGTCAATAAAGCTGCAGGACCTTGTAATTTTGACCCTGCTTCTGAGACAAATTTTTCCTAATTCTCCTATGGGAATATAAGTTAAGATAACTAGTTATCTTAACTTACATTATCTTTCAGGGTATATTGACCAAATATATTGACCTTGAAATGCATAGGAGGAGTTTGTTAAAGTTTGACATGTGTGAAAAGTCAAAAATTGCCAAAATATCTGACTTCCTGTTGGGTTTACTGCAAGAGAGGTAAGAGAGCTTTTTTCTTTGTTTCAGGGGCTTCTAGTTATTTATCAAGTTTCAGTTCCTTCCAGTTCGCCTATCTCATGTTACGGCGAGCTGTAGAGGCATTTGGCCAGGGCCAATTAATTCCAACACTAAAATTTCACTCTGGGGCTAAGTTTGGGTATAATATTATTATATATGTATAGGCCATATACGCTTTCACCGCTCAATTACATAATGTAAACAGTAGAATGTCTGCTAATTTTAGTGTTGAAGCCATCGAGTGGACAGGCAGGATTATGGGCCTTGTATGATCTTGTATGATTTTGGACAAGACTCTCAAACCCTGACTTGTCATGATCACTTTGAATCCAAAGAGACACAGTGAACTGCTCCATGAAGAGGGGGGATAATCGATTTGTTTCCAGTCTCTTGTCATTTCTCATGCTGGTCTCCTGCTCACCTCTATTTTTAATTGCCACTTTTTCTCACCTGTGCCTCTGGCCAATTAGTCATTCAGTGTTGTTGTCTGCCTTGTTTCTGTCACCTGGTAGCATTGCTGATAATATCAATGTTTCTGATCAATTGCCTGAAAAGTTGTCTACCTGTCATGGTCTGTGTTTTTCTGTGTCTTTTGAGTTCTCTGTGTTGTCCTGTCTCCCCGTCAATATTCCCAGGTGTGTCTCATTTGGTGACACACCTGTCCTCATTTTCCCTGTTCCTCGTCGGGTCCTAGCGTCAATCAGCATTGTTACTGTGTCCTATGTTTCTCCAGTTGCTACCGCCGTTGAGCCCTGGCTTCTGCTCAGCCGTGCTGCCAGGCTGTTGGACTATTGATGGATTATGCTTCAGACTATTTGGATTATTTTCACTATTAAAACCATCATTTCACCATCATACCTCTGTTTTCTTCCTGTTTGTAATGTGAGTTACTGTCAACCCAGCTTCACTACCAGTATGATCCAAAATCACTTTCACTTTTCTACTAAATGTTTTGTTTCTCTTAAGATCAAGACTGGCCATGTCATAGTGTTGATCTGTCATTAATGAACAAAAGCTTCAACAGTGTTTTCTAGGTTCGAAGACACATTGTCAACCTGCAAGATCTCCTTAGTCAAAATTTGATTTGAACAATTGAGAAAATGTCTGAACTTCTGAGGTCTTCTTGTATGTTTCCTGTGGAGGTAAGCTCCTTTACTTCACATATGGCCACATCAAATCAGTTAGTCGAGTTTTTATGTTTTCACAAGGATGACAAACCTGTTGACCAACTCACTAGTGATATGAGACTTGTGCAAATGAAGAAGTGATCACTTGGTCTTTGTCTGTTTGAGCTGGAAAAAGATGTGCCATTACTTAGTTAAGGAAATTGTGATGCAAATTTTTAAGTGTTTTTACAAAGTAAGAATGTTTAGTTGAAATTTGGTTTATACTGAAAAGCATAAACCATTTCCAGCTAATGTGTATTTTGTAATATTTCCAAAACTACTTTTTATTGTGATTTACAAAGTAGTAAATCACAATGGGTCTATGGCTATGGAGCCATGTTGATATAGAAATGTGGCTCCATATTTGTGAAAATATGTATGCACTACACTTATTCCAGTCAATACATAGTAAAGCTTTTTTTTCAAGCCAGGCTTTATATTTGCAAATGTTGACAAAACAGATAAGATACATGATTAAATTTCTTCACTTTGTAACACATTACCTGATTGCTGAAGGCGACAATTTTTCCAATATGTTCTCCCTCCTGATTCTTCTGGGGCGGACACTCCGTTGTGTGGAAAGTGTTCTGAGCTGTTCTCAGTGGCGCTTCACACTCATTTCCAGAGTACTCATCTACATTTTTCTCTCCTTCCTTTTGATTCATTCTCACTGAGAAAGCAGAAGGTAAGACACTGGATCTGCTGATATCCACTTTCTCTGACTCACATTCCTTTGTGGATGGTTGGAATTTACAACCAGAATGGACAGAGGCTGAAGTAGCATCATCTATTGCAGAGTTAGTTTCAAAGCAGATGGTGTCAGAAGGGTTAGGGTTATTAATACCTATCTCAAAGCAAGAAAGCTGATCTTCAGACATTTTGCCACTAGGTTGACAATAATCTTGGTCCAAAGCTGATGTGATGACAGAAGGTGGAACAGAGACGTTCTCATTAACAACAAACGTTGACTGATCTGACAGCATTTCTGTTGGGATGCCCTGTTTGCTCTTGCCATCATCTCTGTCTGAGGAATGACAGGCACTTTCAGACTCCTGTTTTAACAAAGCAAGCAAGTTGGGATGGGGAGTGGATCTTCTGATGGCTGTTTTTTCCTGAGCTCCTGCAGCAGAAAATGTCTCAAAGGAGAGAATCTTTTGTTTGAATGACATGCTAACAGTACCCGAGGTAGACCTGCCTCCAAACCTTCTGGTAACACCTGCCTCAGGTATCTCCTTTGAATCACTGGCTTGCTTCCTCTGATCTGGATTTTCTTGTATTTTCCTCAAACTCTGGTTAAACCAAGCAGGTTTGGGTGCCACTGGAGGAGCTATTTTTGATCCTGAAGCTTTTAGAGCTGTGTTTCCAAAAGTCTCAATGGATGATGGTTCTCTGAGCTCCACAATGTTCTCCTCTTCTTTCATGGTTGCGATATGTGGATGCTGTGTATTTTAATAGTCTATCTTCTTTGTTGAGCTGTTATTTTTTGATCTAATGGCAGATCTTTTGGAGGATTCTTGGAAAGTTAGACTCACTGATCTTTATATGTAGGTTATTGGAAGCCTGTCTCCAAAGATCTCTTCTCTGTGACCTCAAACGAGGCATGCAAGATAAGTAACCTGTAAACACAAGACAACAAGAAACTAAAAGTTTATCAAAGAAATTTATGAAAGTAATAAATGTTACTTTAACCACAATATGAACTGTAACTTTCTTGTATCTGACCTGGTGTCCCTAGAATACTCTGCCTGCTGCTTCTGTGTGTTTAGAACCAGCGTTTCTTTGGCCATCGTTTTTTACAAGATTTGAAAATGGACTGAGATGCTTAAAGCTGCAGTATGTCATTTTTATAAATGAATATTTTTTGCATATTTGCTTTAACTGTCACTATGTTGTGAAGTTTATAATATGAGACACATAATCTGTTAATTTGCATCATTTATTGTTTTTATCTTTACTCTCTGTCTTTCTACCAAAAGCTGGTAGACGGAGTTTTCAGTCTCAACTGGACTCTTTTTAAAGAAGAGTCCTGTTTACGAAATTTCATAATTCATTTTATTTGTTGTTTCTGTTGCTTATGTACTTTGGATATTTAAAATATTGACCAGTTCCAGTGTTAAATGTTCATTGAAATTTAAAGGTTATTAATCTCTGAAGATGGACTCTTACATTATGTTATTACCACTAAATTACTTGAAAATGGTTTCAAAACAAAAATATTATCATTTGTTGGAATAACTTCCAAAACAATTTATCATCCAGCAAAATTTGTCATTTTGCTGACGATAGTGATAGTGCTCTCAGTCAAGCTTGTGTATCCACTACTCAATATGCCAATGACAGAGAAACAACTCACCTTTCCAAATAAACTGCTTATCAATCAATTAATAACATTTTATTTGTACAGCACATTTCAGCAACAAGCATTAAGTCAAGTACCATTGTAAGATTCTTAATTGATTACGTTTCAAATCCAACCCTAAACAGGTGGGTTTTTAGTCGAGATTTAAAGGAAGTCAGTGTTTCCGCTGTTTTACAGTTTTCTGGAAGTTTGTTTCAGATTTGTGGTGCCTTGAAGCTGAAAGCTGCTTCTCCTTGTTTGGTTTTGGTTCTGGATGCAGAGCAGAACCAGAAGACCTGAGAGTCTGGAGGGTTGATACAACAACAGCAGATCTTTAATGTATTGTTAATATATTTTAAACTATCAACAGTATTTTAAAATCTATTCTTTGAGCCACAGGAACTTTAAAACTGCTGTTATGTCTCTATCTTTCTGGTTTTAGTGAGAATGCGAGTAGCAGCTTCTGAATCAGCTACAGCTGGAGGATTTTTTAAGTAGATCTGTGAAGACGCTGTTACAGTAATCATTGCGTCTAAAGATAAACGCATGGATGAGTTTCTCTAGATCTGCCTGAGTCATTAGTCTGTAATCCTTCTTCAGGGGATAGAAGGCCGACTTTGTAATTGGTTATGCTAAGTGTTGTCACATACTTGTTGAATCTATATGTAACCCATATCTGTGTTACTAACAGGGGTGACGGGAATACTGTGTCAATAGTAGCGGTACTTTGGTTCGACTCGACACAAAAATAAAATAAAACGTCAAGAAACTGAACTATCAATCTTATCCCATTAGTATCGATCTGATATTGACTTGCCATGAACATTTTCAATATTTTGGATCAATCCACCACCTCTAACACTAAAGATGTTGCTGTTCAGCTGTTAAGCATCACACATTCCTTCTCCCTTTGTTCCTCCTCTGCCATCCATTTTGCAGAGAGGAAAGATTTTTAGTTTTACTATCAATATTCTGGACTCCACTCTGAATTAGGACTCCAGCAAAAAGCTCTAAAGCAACCCTTGCCAGTCCAGGATGGATGTGAGACTTGCTGTCTGGCGGCCTTCTCTTTGTGTAGATAAGGTAGAGTTCTTGATAAAATGTTTTTGGACATTGTTTTTTGCCTTACAGTTTTCAGACCATATATTTTGGAACAGCTACCTGAGTAAGTACCACTAAAGAATTATAACTGCTCGGTGGTCTCAATCGAGCAGTGATAGTTTCCTGTTTCTGTGCATGAGACCGAGTGTATCGAAATGCACCATTTTGGAAGAAATTGGACAAAATTTGAATTAGAATACCTTGTGAAATCTTTTTGTGATATCTGATGCTTTGTAGAGAGTACAATTTAATCTTTGTATTTGTGAGTCAGCATGGGTTCTGGGGAAATGATTCAATGTGAGTATATCAGCCATAGGAAGCATTAAGACAATGATGACTGCAACAAAAACCCCAGCTCAAACAGGAAATCCAGTCGGTGTCAAGATACTGACACTGAATTCACTTTATCACATAATCAGAACAGCTAGCAAACAGCCCAGGCAGTCCTGCATACAGAGAAGGAGTACTTGTGTCTTACCTGTGTGTTGATTGTTCTTCAGGCACTCTCCGAATCTGAAAAAGTGAAATCTTCTGCAAGTATTTCAAACTTTGCTTCCTGTCACACAAACAGGAAGTGTGTCACAGCACCCAGCAACCACAGAGAAGTGCAAAGAACATTAGTTCAAGACACTTATTGGCAGCACTGTTACTTAAATGTGTTCAGTCAGTCCAGGCTACAGGACTGACTGCCATCATTCACATTTTCAGGCTGAAAACAGGATTTTGTGTCATTTGTTCACTAACATTTTAATACTTGTGTGTGACATATAAAATGTATATATTTCACACCCGAATGTATACTTTTATTGTGAAGAGGAGAAGGTAAGGTTAGAAGACAACAACAGCTGTCCTTCATTCTATTTTTGGTTTGGATTAGAAGACATTTAGAATAACTAAAGGCTCAAATTATATATTCATGTTTTTCTGCTGACTTCCACATTGGTGACCCTGAACATCTGAACATGTTTTTAACTGAACTCACCAGATGCTGCTTCCGTTTATCCACCAGCTGTGGTTTTGGAACCAGTTTCTTGCCAGTTGGGTGTTACTCAAACCGCCGAATCTGTTTTTACTGCCATTATCAAGCTTCCAGAGTTCTGGCAGCACAGTCCATTACCATGTTCCGTCTCCGTGGGATAACCACAGATGAGACCAAGTACTTCCATGTAGTTGCTAATTTGGACTTTGTTTCCACCTGCTGTCTCGTGATTCTGCTGAGGAACTCACCAAGTGCTAACAAATACAGCGTGCTCAAGGAGAATCTGCTTCGGCTCTACCAACTGTCAGACACGGAGCGAGCCGATCACTTGCTCTCTCTGAATGGCTTGTTGTGATAAATTAATAAACAATAAATAAATAAAACTACAATAAACCTTGTTGCAAACTTTCCGAGATGATGGAGAACATACAGGCATTACGTGGCTCAGGAGATGTTTCCTTCCTTTTTACACATCTGTTTCTGTGCCAGCTTTCTCCATCTGTTTGCACCATGCTGGCCAGCTCTCTGCTGATCCGGACAAAGGAGCTATTATAGAATAGAATAGAAGAGCATTTATTGTCATTGAACAGGATTCAACGAAATTTCTATTGCAACTCCCGTGCAAAAAGTCAAATATATACAATATTAAATAAACAAACACACAATAATAATAATAATAATATATACAACTAAAATTAACTAAAGGCACTCAACCACACCAAAGAAGAAGCAGCAGGTCCAATTATGGTAAAGTGCAGATGATGTGACAGTGCAAGTGCAGAACAATATGGCTGTGTGGGGGTGGGGGGTGTATGTGAGGTTATGATATGTGTGGTAGGGGGCGCAGGGAGTAATGTCTCTGACGGCTGTGGGGAAGAAACTGTTTCTCAGTCTGTTTGTTGTAGTCCGTATATTCCTGAACCGCTTGCCTGATGGCAGCGGCACAAACAGTCTGTGGCCCGGGTGGCTGGAATCCATGGCTATGGATCCAGCTCTCTTCTTGACCGGCCTATGTAAATAGAGTCCAGGTCTGGGAGGGCATCCCACAATGCCTTGTGCTGTTCTCACCACCCGTGTCAGTTGTTTCCTCTCCAGTGCTGTGCAGCCACCATACCACACAGTCACGTTGAGGCAGAGGACGCTCTCGATCGTCGCCCTGTAAAAGTTCACGAGCAGCCGTGAGGAAAGTCCAGCCCGTCTCAGTTTCCTGAGGAAGAAGAGCCTTTGTTGTGCTTTCTTCACCAGGTGGGAGGTGTTGGTATTCCAGGAGAGGTCAGACGTGATGTGGAGGCCCAGGAACTTGATGCTGTCCACACGCTCCACCTCTTCTCCATCTATGAGAAGGGGAGTGTGACCCGTCCTCCTGGACCTTCTGTAGTCCACAATGACCTCCTTGGTCTTCCCTGTGTTCAGCACCAAGTTATTGGCTGAACACCACTGAGTGAGCTGCTGAATCTCCTCTCTGTAGTGGGTCTCGTTGTTGTCTGAAATGAGACCCACTACTGTTGTGTCGTCCGCAAACTTGACGACTGTGTTGGTGGGGTGGATGGCCACGCAGTCGTGTGTAAACAGGGTGAAGAGAGCTGGGCTGAGAACACAGCCCTGCGGTGTGCCTGTGTTGAGGACCAGTGGGGACGATGTTGAGCCACCTATTCTCACCACCTGAGGCCTGTTGGTGAGGAAGTCTCTGATCCAGTGGCACAGTGAAGCAGGCAGCCCCACCTGGAGTAGCTTCAGCACCAGCTTGTCTGGGATGATGGTGTTAAATGCTGAGCTGAAGTCTACAAATAGCATCCTGACGTAAGTGTTGGGATGCTGCAGATGGGTCAGGGCTGTGTGCAGAGTGATGGAGACAGCATCCTCTGTTGACCGGTTCGCTCTGTAGGCGAACTGGAGGCTGTCCAGGTCTGCAGGGATGAAGTGTCTGATGTACCTCAGAAGAATCCTCTCAAAGCACTTCATGATCACCGGGGTCAGAGCGACGGGCCGGTAATCGTTCAGGCTGGTGATGGTCGTCTTCTTCGGTACAGGGATGATGGTGGAAGACTTGGACACTCAGGAACCATGGTGAACTGCAGGGACAGATTGAAAATGTCCAGAAACACTCCTGCCAGCTGGTCGGCGCACGTTTTCAGCGTCTGGCCTGACACCTTGTCTGGTCCTGTAGCTTTGCGGGTGTTGATCCTCCTCAGGGTGGACGTCACCTGGTGCTGCTGCAGGACGAGAGGCTGGTACTGCTCTTCCAGTCGGGGTAGATGTACAGCTTCTCTGCTGCCCACTGTGTCAAAGCAGGAAAGAAGCTGTTTAAGGTGTCAGGCAGGGTGGGGTCGCGGCTGGTCAGCTGAGTGCTGTGTTTGTAGTCCATCATGGTGCCTCTCCACATGCTACTGGGGTTGTTGTTGATGAAGTGTTCCTCAATCCGCTGTTTGTACTGGAGCTTGGCCTGCTTAATTCCTTTTTTCAGTTCCGACCGGGCCCTGCTATAAGCCAACCTGTCTCCAGATCTGTAGGCAGCATCCTGGGCTTTCAGCAGGGCCCGTACTGTGCTGTCCAGCCATGGTTTCTGGTTTGGAAACACTTTTATGGTCTTAACAGGGAGGACAGCATCGGTGCAGAACTGAATATAGGACAGAACGGACGATGAGTATTCCTCCAAGTCTGCTCCGTCCCTGAACACACTCCAGTGAAGTGCAGAGGAGGCCTCCTCAGTCCAGACCTGAACTATTCTGGTGGTCGGCTTAGTTCTGCAGGCCAGAGGCTTGTAGACAGGAATCAGCTCCACTGAGATGTGGTCAGACATGCCCAGATGTGGACCTGCTACAGCCTTGTAGGCTCCGGGGGTATTGCAGTAAACCTGATCCAAAATGTTATTGTCTCTGGTGGGAAAGTTTATGAACTTGTGGAATTTGGGAAATCCGCTTCTTCAGCCCCCTGGCTGAAGAAGCGGACCGCATTTTGTTGGCTTCCAGGCACTACAGATTGGTACACCTTCTACCAGCCTACCAACCTTCTACCAGGTGTGACTCAAGGAGAGTTGCAGCCTCTTGATGCTGTGGCTGCAGTGACGGAGCGACAGAAGGACGACGTTCTCTGCTTCTACCATTGGCGGTTCGGAGTGCCTCTGCATACGTGCTTCAACGCACGCTGCTGCGTGCTCGGTTCAATGCCTGAACAATAAACATATCTTCAGCAGTTGCTAGCTGCTCCAGGCTCTGAGTTGAAATTGATAAAGTGTCAAAAAGATCCAAACCCATCCGTGGTTCTGAACCAATTTGAATTTGTGTCGTTTCATCATTAGTGACCAGTAGCCTGATGTGTCTGTTGTTCTCTTGGTTTGGTGTACTTCATCCATCCCCTATTGGGGTCGGGAGGTGCTGGTGCCTATCTCCAGCTAAGTTCCGGGCGAGATACACCCTGGACAGGTCACCAGCAACACAGAAACAGACAAGACGAACAACCATGACACAAACGCTCACACCTAGGGACAATTTAGAGAGACCAATTTACTTAACAGTCATGCTTTCGGACTGTGGGAGGAAGCCAGAGTACCCGTAGTGAACCCAAAAATACACAGGGGAGAACATGCAAACATGCAGAAAGACCCCGGGCCGGGAATCAAACCCAGGACCTTCTTGCTGGAAGGCAACAGTGCTACCAACTGAGCCTGTGGTGGTGAAACTTGAAAGCTCCACTGTTGCAGGCATGTCTGTGTTGAAAAGTTTAATTATTATGAGCTTTATAATTTGGGCATAAAGGGCCCGGTCATTAGCCCTGACCCCCAGCCCGATGCTGACTTGCTCCGCTAGTGATTCCTCCATTCCTCTCCTTAAAATATTTCCTGTCAAAAGTAGAAATATGAACAAAACCTGGAAATATACATAAAATATGTACTTTTTAGAAATAACAATTCTAATCATTCCGTTTTCTTTGCTCTTATGACTCTGGTCTGATCATTTGCTCTGATCACAGCCAGACACCTGGCATCTTTTTTTGGCAACAAGTTGCTTTATGTTTGGTGTGAAGTCCTGTGTTGTGGAGATTCTCAGGATGGACTACAGGTGGTCATCAGTGAGACGACTTCTGTGTGCTGTTTTGTTAATCTTCATCACTGAGAAGAGCTTCTCACACAGATATGTGCTCCCAAACATGCACAAGGTTCGAGCCGCATGAAGACGGAGCTGGGGCTTTGCTGCAGGGATAGAGTGAATGAACTGTGCGGGCCCTGCAGTGTCATACTTTGCCTTCGGTATCCCATTACACTGCAGCTCAATCAGTTCCATCTGAATCTGCACAGGTGCAGTTTCAACATCAATGGCAAATGGGTGGCAAAGCAACTCAAAACTTTTTTTGTGTGCTTCAAAGTCACTAAACCGCCGTGCGAACTCAGCGCGTAGTGCTCAGTTTGTCGGCAAAGTGCGTTTTGGGGAACACAGTTGTGCTGACTTGGTTCAACATTACTTGGCAACAGGGAAAGTGAGGCAAGTTGCACTGTTGCATTTGTGTCTCCCATAAAAGCAGCTTCACTTGAAACGCCTTCACCATGTCATACATGTCAGTGATCCTGCAGTCACGTCCCTGGAGCTGCAGATTTCGGGCGTTAAGGATGGAAGTGCGAGTTGGCGTTCCTGGCTGACGTAACAGCTCATCTTATGTTTTGTCTCGAAGTGCCGTCATTACAGCCACATTAGCGCCACAAATGAGAGACCGGGGTTTACCGGCAATGTCAGTAAACATATAGTCAGCCTCCCATCGGTTATTAAAGGCTCTGTTTTCACAATCAACTTTTCTCTTCGCCATTGTGAGGGGATCTTCGGCTTCCAGCTATCTGCACGCTATCGTGTAATAGCAAGACTGAATGGACACAGGAGATGCGCCACAAGACAGCCAAAGCAATGCATTGTGGGATGTGTAGTTCTGTGCAGTATTGTGTTATCAGCGCGGCCAAAAAGGTATACCCTCGACGGCGTTGTTCATATCGACGGGCCATTAATAACAATAATGTAAAATGGTCTCACGGGCCGGATATGTTTACACGGCGGGCCGAATGTGGCCCCCGGGCCGTGAGTTGGACGACATATTGGTGGCACACACAAATTTCTACAGATTTTTTAACTTCAACCTCACAAATCTGATAATTACAAATTCAAATCTAGATACACACAGACGAAACTGGCTTTACGCACAGATCCGGTTACGAGTGCACAAGGACTTTTGAGACTCATTTCATGCTTCCAGCCTCTGATTTGTGCATAAGTGGAGTGTTTAAATGCTGGTAGAAAGCTGGGTCATCTGATTCTTGTTCAAAGTCCAGTGTTTTTAATTTTCTGAACGTTGCTGTACTTGTGCCAAAGTGGCCAAGACGTTATTTCATTGGAAAACAGAATACCTCAGTACTTCTTTTCAATACTCCAAAATTATTTATAGATGTACTGTGCATTTTTCAGCCGTACAGTAGTGATTACATGGGTTCAAGAACGACCCAAAAGGTGGCAGAATGGTTTGTTGCCTAGAAAAACAGCACGTTGTCTGCCCTCAGAAGTACCAGTTAGACCTGCAAGCTTTGCTCTCTGATTATGAGACAAATAGTATTTTTTTACAAAGGAAAACAGAGAGTCCACAGTTGACATTTAACCATCCACAACCTGTTCATTCATTTCACATATAAGTCTGGCTGGAGGCTTAACAAGCCTACCCGACTTAGTGCATAGCTGAGATGGCTGAGTGCAAACGACATCAATTACAGGTAAGTCCAGTTTCATGTCAACTCTATATTGCCCAGCACACTATCCTGACCTTGCAAATTAGCAAGTTCACTCTTTGGTATCAAGGTAGATTGATCAATGTCACTCAGTTGCAAGACAGCTGCATCAGTGACTCTCATCTGACTGAAACCTCCAGACTCATGTGCCTGAAGAACAGCCGACGCATCTTGTGACGTTAATAATGTCTGGGGAGCAGGTGAGGGCACCTCGGCATTGCCATCTGTGCACTCCACAACCAGCTGACAGTTGGTTGTAAAACGAAATGCATCTTGGACCGTTTTGTCCAACATACCATTCACCTGGTTAATTAGTGTGGTATACGGTTCAGTTACAATGCGATGGCTCATGCATGACTGAACAAATGGTTCTCTACTTAAGGCATCAGCAACAACATTTTTGCTACCAGGAACATAGTTCAGATCGAAATTATAGGCAGCGAGTCTGGAAACCACCGTTGTTCACATGCATCTAACCTTGGCTTTGTTAGTATGTATGTTAATGGGTTGTTGTCCGTCCAGACTGTGAAATGACGTCCTTTTAACCAGTGGCTAAACTTGTCGCATATTGCCCATTTAAGAGCATGGAACTCCTGGAGTCAAATAAATTGTCTTTCAATTGTAATTCATTGAATTTCCATATAGGCCATATAACTACCCGTGTAAGTGTAACTTACATGAGGAAGTGTAACTTAGTCTGTTTAACTGGTGTAATTTTAGAAAAAGCCACACTGTGTCACTATTGGCTGTAATTAAAAAATGTCAAAATATTGCTGAGACAGGCAGCAATGTTTGACATGCTAACAAGAGCGGTACTGACATCACCGATCTGACTGGACCCATGGAGGTCCGGTGTCAGTGGTAAAGTCCGGTGTGGCTGTAAGCACCACACCAGGCTCTACATTGCAGAGATGTTGCCGAACCGGACACGGCGCTACAGATGCTGGGAAAAACGTCAGGCAAGCAGCGCTGATGGAATATAAACTGTCAGAAAATTATTAGAAATTGTTTAACGCTTCACTGTGCAGAGACGCTTTTGAACTCAATGATCCTCACATTATTTTCTACGTTTTGTCAAAAACAGAACTGTATCCATTTTTTATGTTTTATGATTCACTGTTTGTTTGTGGATGTTGTCAACATTATTTTGTGCTATTTTAATTTATTATCACTTCTATTTTTTAAAGGTAGGTACTTTTTAAAAGCCAATCTGGGAAGTGCTGCAAATTAGCTGTTGGCAGTGACGTCAGTAACGCGTTACTGACGTCGGAACACTTTTTTCGTAAAGAGCAATCTAACGTGTTGCTATTTCAAATCCAGTAGTCAGACTACAGTTACTTATCCAAATCACTTTGCATTATGATCTTCTTTTGCTATTGAATTGTTTTTACTCTACGGGTCTTGAAAAGTGACCGACATATGCGACAATATCAGCAGCGACAGAAATGTAACCAATGGAGGGAGATGCGCGTTTTGTTGGTGGAAAAACAGGAACTATTTTGAGTTTCTGTCGCCAAGTCCGATTATTAAAAGCGGCTTTGGGCTTGTTTTATTATTATTATTATTATCATCCTTTTATAGTCGCTTGCAAAACGTTTTTTGAACGGGAACTTACTCATTTGGGCTTGGAAATAAGCAAAGACTCATAATAAACCCCAGAATTTGTCCGTCATTAAGGTATTTTTTGTCAGGCTCTCCCTGTCCATCATTTCCCGGATGATCCGTCCCGCTGTGTCTTTGTTAATATATTACCTGTGAATTACGTCCAACTATCCAGAGAATTGGAAACATCGAGACTAATCTGAACAGCGCAATAAACATGAAAACAACCACGAATGAATGAGTCTATAAAGTTGTGCAACTAACGCCATTATAATTATTAATATTTATATAAATGTCACAAATTCAGTTGCCATCTGAATTATGGAGCCGCAGGAGGATCTTGGTGCGCTGCGCTGATACCAAGCAGGGCCGTAAAGAACAACCTGGAGGCTGGTGCAGGAATGGGGGCTTTAAAATCCTTCTTAGTTTTCCAGACAATCGTAGAATACATAAAAAGACACAAATTACTTTTTTTGGTACTGTTGTAACCATTAAAAAAATCTCCTCTTTAGTTCAACCATATGAGTGGAGGTATATTGTTGAAGTTACCATTATAAAATAACTTACAATTAATTATTGTGAAAACTCAATGTAATTTTAACAGGTGGTAGAGCGTTGTTGTTAGCAGCTGCTGAAAGTAACTAAAAAGTTACTTTTAATGTAACTTAGTTACTTTCCAAATCAAGTAGTTAGTAATCTGATTAAAGTTACTTTTCAAAGTAGCTATGCTATCACTGGCTATAGCAAACATGGAACTGCTGTTTTGTTCACTTTGTCTATGTCAATGTGCATCTGTCCCTACCAAATAAACTTAAATACATAAAATAAAATGGAGCTATTGCTATTGGAAATGCTAATGGAGCTAAAACACCAGTACTGTGAAAGCACTACCAACACCGAACAAAGTGTTGCTTCAGTAACAACCGGATACAAAGCTATGGAAGTAGCCCTACTTACCAGATCACACAGTGCAACCAGAGGTGAGTGTCACTCATTGTTTCACTTATGAAACAATGAGCGACACTTCATTGTCCTTCATTGTAGCAAAACACCAGCTCCTCCTCTTCCTCCTCCTCCTTAAACAGTCCACAAACAGTCTAGGAGATACTTCAAGGGGATTCCTCCTCCTCCTCCTCCTCCTCCTCCTCCTCCTCCTCCTCATCCTCCTCCTCCTCCTCCTCCTCCTCCTCATCCTCCTCCTCCTCCTCCTCTTCCTCCTCCTCTTCCTCCTCCTCCTTAAACAGTCCAAACAGTCTAGGAGATACTTCAAGGGGATTCCTCCTCCTCCTCCTCCTCCTCCTCCTCCTCCTCCTCCTCCTCCTCCTCCTCTTCCTCCTCCTCGTCCTCCTCCTCACTTCTTCTGATTTCTACATTCCCATCAAGGTCATTGTGCTCCAGTTCAATTTAAAAAGGCTTAATAACATTACTGACCAGTTTTTACTGGAGGAGCCACGCAACTGGAACATTACACATCATTTACCCAGAAAGCATTGCAGCATGAACAACATAGCAACATTCCTGTGAAAATATTAAAATTTATTAAAACTAAATAACCTACAGTTTTACTGTATTGTTTCCACATCTAAAATAAATATTTCCCAAATAAGGTTTATTTTTATAACTAATCGTAGATCTTCAATTTCTAGGTTTATAGGTTCTCAGCCATCCGGGTTTTTCTTAAACCAATCGGGTATGGATGAAATTGTTTTATAGAAACAAATATCTCTGATACTGGCTATTGCACTATGATGCAAACTAGTACAAAAAAGATGGTTGGCCTCATTCTAATCTAAATAGATTAATTCAGTGCAGTGAAATTTGAATTCACATCAAACTCCACTCTTGAAGTTCTCTTTACACCACACATAAGATTAGCAAAAGATTACACCATCATTCACAGCAAGGTCACTGCCTTCATCCAGATGTCTTTAATGAAACTAATGTGTGAAGTGAGCTTTTCTTCATACCTTAAAATGCTATATTCAGACAAAAAAAGACTTGAGATTATGTGGTTAAGGTTTACCAACCGTGTTAACTGGATGCCAGCACTAGAAAGGGAAAGAACAGAATGAAAAATACAAAAACAATGGGTTTGTAGACAAGGTAATGCAAAACCAAGTAACAATTCAAACACATCTGTGTCTGGTTTCCATACATTTATATGACATGTTCTGTTGATTACAAAAAATCAATCCTCAGGCGTTTTGATCCATGTTGCAAAATCAAAACTAACAAACTGTCTCTTTGCAAATGTTACAGAAAAATATCTGGCCATGCACAAGTTAACACTATAAACACATACGGAACTGCAACTGAACTGAACAATTAAAATAGTCACAGTGCAAGTGGTTCAAGTGAAATGTTAATATTAGTCAATTGACTTTAACAAAACATTTTAAACATTTACAGCATTTATTTCTCTCATAATTTTCATATCACTCAACATTTTTAATAAAAAAAGACACTTTATACCCCTTCGGTCTTTGTGTATGAGTTCACCTCTCAGAAGCAAAGGGGTCAATGGTTCTCAACTATCAAACATGCCTGATTAAAAAAATGGTTGTACAGTCAATTCAATACACAATACCCAATTTACAATAAAAGAATTATAATTAACAATATATCTATTTTTAAAGTACAACAGCATTAAAGTTGATCTACACTCTAGGATATTGGATAAAAAAGAATAAAAGGAATGCTACCAGCCTATATGGTACCTTAAACTTGAATAAATGGAAAAATATCCTTAAATGTTTTTATGAGACATAAATATTATCTCTGAGTTGAAGAACATTGAAAAAGCAAAGTCTTACAAATAAAACTCTGAGCTATGGGCAATTAAACAGTCCACAAACAGTCTAGGAGATACTTCAAGGGGATTCATTTACCTTGATAATGAAGCCAAATGTTAGGTTCGATTCAAAGTGCGTTTGGTAAAAATGAAGAAAAACTTCTTTTGCTTAAAAAAAGGAACTGATCACAAGCCACCACAGATATTAGTTATACAAAAGATCAGTCCGATCTGCATACACAGAGGTATGAAGGTCAAAGCATTTTGTGTTGCATGATAGGTTTATATATCACTGCATTTGCAATGGGTAAAATAAGTAGTCACAACATATGTAAATATGTAAACATATTTCTAAAAGTACTATTGACATGAAATTTTCGTCAATGACCCAAGAAATCGATACATAGAAAGAAGCCAAAACAAATCAGGTGAGAAATGAATGAATGTGCAATAATATAAATGACAGGAAAAAAACTGTTTTCCTGGAACTGTAAGCTGCTTCTCCATGTTAGCATATTGAGCAGCGTGTACACAAAGGTGACTGACAGCGTTAAGATGTTCCTCCTGGCTCTGATTGGTGCTTTTGACCAGTTGTGGTGCATTTCTGAAGTGAGCGATAGGGGCACAGGGAAGAGAGGGAAGAGCTTGATTTTTTCACAGATTTTCTGCTTCATGTGATACTATAAGGACTATATGCTGTTTAACACAGTAATATGGTATTATAACATAGACTTCACAATGTCCAACACTCATTTAAGGATTTATTTATAGATTAACATATTTCCACGTACATGCTTGTTCTTATTTTACAATAAGGTCATATTTAAATTACTTACAATATCACACACATAGAAATATTGGTTATACTAATAGTTAACACTTTGGATCATGTAGCTTGTGAACAAATAAGAAATCTTACATTGGGCATAAATGTAAAATGCCCAATGTAAAATTTGGCATTTTTATTCTGGTGATCATTGATAAAATAAAAATGTGAATAAAAAATATTTTTATAAAAGTTGCCTACTGCAACATGTTCAATACTTTTTACATAATTTCTAAATCTATTTCTTTGGTTTCTTTGAATGTATGGATTACTTGGGTTGTTACCAACACATGGTGAACATTTCATGTTAATAGAAATATGTTTAGTAGAAAACATTTTGATAAGCTCAATACTTATTTTACCTACTGTACTAAAAAAATCTATTCTTCAAATTCATCTTTTATCTTTGAATAAGGTCAGATAAACTTGAGAATATATCAAGAGAAATTTGAGGACTTCTGATATGCATGACCCTTTTCCTCATTCTAGGTATGACTGTTGACCGTTAACCATTTACAGGATTGCTTCTGTTAAGAGTTTATAAATTAACCAACATATACATATGTTAGATATTTGGCATTTTCTAACTTTCCTCAAGCTTCAGTATTAGTTGTTTTTTAAAATAGAGCAGGTGGCATAAAGAATAGGCCGAACACTTGGTTGCTCAGGTTTTCCCTGAGTAACAAAGAAAACTTGCTAAGCCTGGTGGTCAGGGCCCTGAGGCCCCACCAGGTTTTTGTATTAAAAAATGTTGACAAGAAATGTAAAACATTACTGGGTAAATTACGTATGTTTTTGGAAGACATTGTCGACAATACTTAGACACACAACTATAATTTTAAAAACAAAAATATTACTGTAAAATAAATATGCATTTTTTTGCATACTTTTTGCTCAAGGCCCCCAAGATCTCCATAAATGTTAACATTTTAACACAAAATACAGATAGAAATGTTTAACATTTGTTTGTAGAGAATGACAACGCTGTTAAATTTAACGCTTTCCGCACAGATAATTTAAGATTTAGCTGTGTTTGAATTTTTTTTACATTTAACTGATATTTTAATGAGCTAGTAAGTTTACTTTGTAGAAGTGCAAAGAACAATCTTCATAGCTAGATTATTTTGTTACCTTAGCTACAATCTCATTCTGAGTTTAACCTTTAAGTTTGAGCTCTATTTGAGCACAAATATATCTCAGCAAATTAGTTATCACTGACTATGCCCTCTCCCAGATTTGACTAAATCTATACTGCAATGCTGTTAGTGGTGCTGATGTACAACCTTGCACCGACCATGCATGATGTGCACACGGCATCTCTTTGCTGGATACAGAGGGTCAAATGGGGATTTCATTTATGTCGCTCTAGTAGGGACAAAGCTGTTCTATTTTGTGTCTGTTGAGTTTATGAGAAGCGCCACAGAGACAGTTTTTCTCATCTCCGCACAGCAACTCTGCCTGACTGAAACATCATTTGATATGGCACAGTTTGATGCATTGTGTAAAACAACAAACAAACAAAAAGAACAGCATGCTGCTGTGGAGGAGTAGTAAACTCCTCCTTTACCACTATCCCTCTAACACACTGGCTCACTGAGGAAAACATATAGAAACTTTATCAGCGCAGATAATAATTACGTTTGTGACCCAGCGATGTGCCAGCATGTGTGAGATGGAAACGCACACACCACACATAATTCTTTCTTCACAAAGATATATTATTCTCACTACAAAGCACCCACATCTGAAAGTGCAACTATAGGTTACATTTAAGTTGCAAACACAGCAAGCAGTGTAGTGACTTTCAAACTTGACCCCTACCTAACTGAAGTTATCTCCAAAGAAACATTATTCCTCGCAGGGAGTTGATATATATGCAGGTTAAGCTTCTCAAAAAGAACATCTGCCAAAACATCTAGTTTGATTGAAATATGTGAAGAAGCACAATCTGCAATGAGGTAAACTTCAAAGATCCAGCTGCAGTGACGCAGTAGGCGGCCAACAGGCGCCACTGGTGAACATTGGCAGCTTCATGCACTTTTCAATGCATAAATCCCTTTCAGGAATGATTCTGTTGTTTTGGTGAAAAGCTCAGACCAACAAAGATACTTTGCTGAGCTGAGCAAAGCAGCTTTACTAATTCTGCTTTATTTGGGGCATAAAAAAAATATAAAAGCAATTCTTTTTTTATAAGAAATTCATCAATGGCTGGCCTGGTGGTGGTGGTGGGGGGGGGTTAAGTAAAGCCCGGCAGCCCACCAGGCTTAGATTACACTGGGGGAAACCCTGGTTGCTCTTTGTCTCACATGTCCTTAATAGACTTTACAGCTTTGGCCAGGTTGCTGTAGAACTCGGTCATGCTGGATGGGAAAAATGAATCAACCACAGAACGCGGAAGGAGGCCACCCAGGTCTGTCTGGAAGAAACTGGACACTTGCGTTTTTCTGGGCTCCCTGAAAATTATTTCACACAAAGAAAGAGAAATTGAACAAGTAAAAAATTAAATAAGCTACACGTATGGGTGTGTAGGGCTGGGGGATATGAGAAAAATCTAATATCCTGATATATCTTTGCTATATCACAATATATGATATACATCACAATATTCTTAAATGAGCGGCAATGTTATTTTAAACTAGACTTCTTGCAGCATGATGTCACCCACGCGACTTCTTGCCCTCATTTTCCTGCTAGACTTAAATGTAAGCTCATATAAAAAGGGATGAAGTGTTTAGCTAAAAACTGAATAGATGACAAAGTGGGAAATAAGTTTTAACTAAGAAAAAAAATAGCGAGGAAGAGGGCCGTAGGTCAGTTATGCTTGACTTTGACAAACTTAATATAAAGATGTGCTATGGAATAAGATGTGTTTTGGTTAAAAATAAAAAAGGCGACTTATACACAAACTGACAGATAATCAGTAAATGTTATAAAATTAGTTAATCAACCACCGCTGTGTTAGCGCAGCTAATAGCAGTGTGGCTAATCGACCACAGTGATTAATTATTAATAAAAGCAAAATAAACATCAAGTATAAAAGCATAAAACTGTAACGAACTGAATGTTCTGTTCTATGTGGGGGTAATGTTTAAGAGTGGTGACTCTTGATACATGAAGTTGTGTTGTCTGCGTGAATCGTAAAGCCGACGCAAGAGCGAGAAAAAAAAAGAGGGAGTAGTTTTGAGTGATTTTTCCCATTCATAGCGCTAAATGAATCCTACCTATGTCTCCAGGTTTCACTTTAACGGACTAGTTCTACCGGCTATGAAAGGCATGTAAAAGAATAGTCTCATTGGGGGGGGAATAAATATGTGGTAACTTTTGTGGCAATAGTTTTACATGTCTTGTAAATGACCTCATTTTGTTCAACACCCTCCATATAAAATCCAAACTGCTGCCAAATTATCAATCCAGCGCGGTTTGTTTTTGGAACTAAACTAGTTCATCGGATTCCTCTTCAGTTACTGTCTTATTCACCATTCGACCTCAAACTCTCGCTGTAACCATGTTTGTTTTCTACGCGCAGCGTGATTGGTAGAAAATGTTCAGGTTGGGAAGGGGAAGGAACTAGAGATGTATTCATAGGGTGTCGGATAAACCATACTCGCAGTGAATTAGACGGCGAAAATGTATTATTTGAACAATTGATGCTTGATAGTTGCGACATAGCCATTTTAACTATCGTAAATTGAAAATGTTGTGATACACCGAGTATACTCGATACATCGCCCAGCCCTATGTGTGTGTGTCCATATTGGTAATCTCACCCTGAGATGGGGATACAAATGCAGCCACATGCATGGTTGAATCCTCTTACATAGCCAGGATGGGGAGGACAAAAAGGATGAATCACATTGGTCGCTGTTGAATGTTAAATACAAAGGATTAAAATCTACATCAAACTGACACAATTATATGGCTATACTTCACTACCTCTACACATAACACAATTTGCTTGTTCTTGCAAAATCTTACCAACACACACACACACGCACAAATGACCACCTTCACATGAACTGTCATCATCTGAGCAAGAGTTGAGCACGTTGTGAAGAAATACAAAAAAAGTCATACACAAATATTTAACTACGATAATTTCAACTGAAAAAAACTATTATAGAAACAAGAAGACATTAAATTACGCACCATTAGATGAAATGCTGCCATCTTCATATTGCTTAACTAAAATAACATCTACAAAGTCACGTGGAGCAATGATACCCATAGCGGCTGAGGGTGTGACTGTCCGGCAGATGGAAATATCCTGCACAAAGGTGGAAGACAAAGAAATTAACTCACAGACTGAGTAGAACAAGATCAATGGACATGGCTGCCTTGCAGATACACTGATTTGTTTTGTTGCCACTATGTGCTTGGATAAAGATTGGATAAATAGACAAAGTTATTCAAATACAAACAGTCTAACTGTTGCTACATCAGTTCATATGTTTCTTCTTGAGCATTCTGGTGTATCTTTTCAAACCCCCAGTCTGTCATGGCAGATTGCTGCTTGTACAAAGCTAGATTCGGTTGATGGTTTCTACCTATTAAAGAGGAGCTTTTCCTCTGCACTGTTTCTGTATGTATGGATGGATGGATGGATGGATGGATGGATGGATGGATGGATGGATGGATGGATGGATGGATGGATGGATGGATGGATGGATGGATGGATGGATGGATGGATGGATGGATGGATGGATGGATGGATGGATGGATGGATGGATGGATGGATGGATGGATGGATGATGGATGGATGGATGGATGGATGGATGGATGGATGATAGATATAAATAGATAGATAGATAGATAGATAGATAGATAGATAGATAGATAGATAGATAGATAGATAGATAGATAGATAGATAGATAGATAGATAGATAGATAGATAGATATAAATAGATAGATAGATGATAGATAGATGATAGATAGATAGATAGATATAAATAGATAGATAGATGATAGATAGATAGATATAAATAGATAGATAGATAGATAGATA